>NC_069503.1:406213540-406226040 GCF_027579735.1 Bombina bombina | reverse complement strand
ACCTTCTAATTTATTTAATAAGCCGGCTCCTAAGCTTAAATTCCTGCATTTTTAAATAAAGATACCAAGTGAACAAAGAGAAATTGATAATAGGAGTAAATTAGAAAGTTACTTAATATTGCATGCTCTATCTGAATCATGAAATACAATATTTGGGGTTTAATATCCCTTTAATCATTACCTGTGCCTTTGATTGACCACATTAGACATAAGAGAATTTCATTTGCATTATATTTCCTTCTTAATAAAGGGAGAGACCACAGCTGCATTCCTTGTGGGAAATACTGAACCTGGCCACCAGGAGGAGGCAAAGACACCCCAGCCAAAGGCTTAAATACCTCCCCACTTCCCTCATCCTCCAGTCATTCTTCGCCTTTAATCACAGGAGGTTGGCAAAGAAGTTTCAGAAGATTTCGGAGTAGTTCCTTAGGAAGGGTATCTACCCTTCGATATGGGACTGGAGTTTTAAGTAGTCTTGTCAGCCTCTCAGTGAGAGCATTGATGAAAGTTAGAGTCTGGAGATGCAGGGAGAGTCTTTCTGTGAAACTCATATTAACAGCTCCTAAGCAATCAGCGTTGAAGAGTTTCGCTGTCTGCTTTTCTTCACTCAAGTCCATGTCAGAAGCGATGCTACAGTCTGTCACACTTGGACTGTGTTTGTATTCCACGGCATAGATTCCGGTAAGATCGTTTCATTTTTTACACATAGGTTAACGCTAGAAGACAGGGTCACAGTGGACCTCCTTTATCTTTATGGAATCAAGGGTTAATATCTCCTGAGGGGGATTGTTTAACAGTGGGGTGTTAATAATATTTGTTTATGCGATTTATGCTGCTTATATGTGTGAGATGTTTTGGGCTTATAGGCTGATATGGAACGTACAGGTTGCTCCTTTACTTTGAGAGCTGCACAGTTTTATTAAGCTTGACGCCCTTTTTTCTTTATCAGGGGCGGTTCTGCATTGCGCACCGTGTGACCGGGAGTGGTCACGGTTTTCATTTCCTATTCCTGACCGAGTGACTACGGAGAGGAGCGAGTTTCTCTACTCTGTCTGGGTCATAGGAGGTGGCGAGTGCCCCAGCCATTAGGGGTATAGGTGCCGGTTGTTTTTTCTTTAATTTATATAAAGTTACTTAGTTATGGAGGATTTCGATTTTTTTGGAAGATGAGACCTCTACGACAGAATTCGATATCTGTGTATATTGTGAGGAGGCCCGGATAATCCAGCACACTCAATTATGTTCCATATGCCGCAGCAGGGGGTCTTCATCAAACAATGTTGAAATGTTAGATGCCACTGAGCCTTCTTCCTCTGAGGACTCTTTGTCCCGTGAGGTGTGTCCTACATTCATCTGAACCTACACATGCAGTTTCCCCTTGTACTGCTTATACTCCACCTGGAGGGGGCCTTTTTCCACCAGACGTTACTGCGCAGTTCCATATGGCAATGTCTGCAGCCTTAGCCGTTTTGCCTCGTACGACTACGCGCAAACAAAGGGTTAATCCATGCACTCCTGCCCAGGAAGCATCATGTAAATTGACGGTTGTATCCGGTAAGTCATCTGAGGATGCGGTTCTCTCTGAGGCTTCAGAGTACGGACCTTCTGGGTAGGAGCCTGCTGCTTTTATTCCTCCGGCAGAGGAGGATTTCGCCTTTTAGATTTAAAGTAGCATGCCTGTGCTTCTTTCTAAGAGAAGTTTTGACAATTTTAGAGATTCCTTGTACTGATCTGCCAGTTTAATCTCAGAGCCCTAAATCAGAGGGCGAATTTGATTAAGGTTGGTAGGGAAGGATGGCGATCCTCTTCCATTTCGTCTATATTCCTTATGTCAAGATTGCCGGTTACCGGGCTCTTTAGGGGGATTGTTGCCCATCTCTACTTGGCTAACACTTTTTGTGCGCTTGCCTTTCGTTTTTACTATTTTGTTTGGGGATAGTTTATTCTTAAAGCTTTGGGTTATAAGAGGAAACTCCTTTTTATGAACATGTTTCATCACGTGGGATCTTTATCTACTGACTACTTGGATACTTCCTATTAAAGCATCTCTGTCTCTATTCGAGGTGATGTTCCCTCAATATTTTTTAGAAAGAATTAAGACAGAGCTTATAATTCTTTTATCTGTGTCTTTCACAGATTACTAGCCATATGCTAGGGCTTCAGGTTTTTTCTGTTCAGGCCTTGAATTGCTCTGACAGATATGGCTTCGTAATCTAATCTTTCCTTCTGCTTGAGGGAAAGATTTAATTTGATTCCGCTATTCTGCGTTTTTTTTTTTTTTTAAACAAGAATCCAAGACATACATGGCGAGCATGGTCACAATGACATAAATATAACAAAGTGATCATTTATGGAATAAAACAATTTTACAGAGCATATTGTAATAGGTAGAGGAGAAATGATATCTCTATGCATGTCCCAAGACTCAACTTTTTCCATTTATATTTTGTAAACAAACAAATAAGAAAAAGAAAGATCAAAACATATAAGGGGAGAAAGAAAGGAGGAAAAGATAAAAGAAAGACACACGACATTTATACTTACCCAGAGTACCTCCGGATCCCCCCCCTCCGACCGGCAGATCACTCATGGGCACGATCCCTGGACTGACACCACTTGCCCCTAAGATTTTCACTGAGGACATATTGACTATTCTTAAAGGGAAAGAGAACCCTATCTCTTACTGAGTCTGGCAAATGCAACAAATAAACTTCCCACTTACGGAGAAATCTCTTTACCCTTTTCTCAGGATCACCCCTAGTATCTGCCTGCTCAATCAACATCTGATTATGTATGGTTTTAAGCAATTGCTGGAAAGGCAGGGTTTGACTCCCCACCCACTCTGTCAAGATGGTCTGCTTAGCTAGCATGAGAACTGTAGTTAAGAAGATGTCATGTTTATATGTCTGGTCTCTGAGTAACAGGAAGATCACATGCTGCGCCAAGAGGGTCACATTTTGTTTAGTTAATTTAGTTAGCCAATACAAGGTTTTCTGCCAGAATTTTTGTATTTTGGGGCAACCCCAAAGTAAGTGGATCCAATCAGGAGATTCAAGGCAACATTTGGTACATGAGTTAGAAGCCCCCTGAACCCATTTAGCGCGTAAACCAGGAGTGATATAGGCTTGATGTAGAAATTTTAGATGGGATTCCCGTAATTTCGCAGATATAGTACTTTGATGTGCCCTCTCGAAGCTCGTAGCGATCACTGATGGGTCTACCTCTAACTCCCTAAATTGAGACCACTTTGATGCTAGTCCCTGAAGCATGGAGTCCTCAAAGTGACGGAGTAGTAAAGTGTATGTGTGTGATAACCTGAAAGAACCCAATTTCGCTAGAGCACAGAGTCTATCCAGATTGGAAGGTTCTGTGAGTAATAGACCCTTAGAGATTAAGGTGAATATGTAGTGCCTGCATTGGAAGTATGCAAACTTATGCGTGTGTGGTATGTTGTAGCGTGATTGAAGGTCCTGAAAAGGCAATATCTCTAAAGTCAGGGGACGAAAAAATTGGTGAAGTCGTGTAAGTCGCAGTTGCTGCCATGTTTGGAATGCCTGTGTGGTATACCCCGGGAGAAAATCCAGGTTGCCTTGTAATGGGAGATATTTACTTGTCAATCGGTGTAGACCCCAGAGTTTACAAATCTTGGCCCAGGCTCTCAATGGATCTCTGAACAGTATATGGTTTTGTATAAATGGGGATAGGGATTTCAGGTTTGCATGGGGCAGGAAGGCCAAATGGAGAGGTTTAATGATGTTGGATTCTAGGTCAGGAACAGTGTAGCAGCTCTTCTCCACCAGCCAGTCCAATATAAATCTGGAGAGGGCCGCCCAGTTGTACCACGTTATATTGGGAAGGCGGAGCCCACCCCTCCCCACTGTCATTGCTAAGGGAGTCCTACCTATTCTATGTTTTTTGCCCTGCCAAATAAAGGTTCCAATAGCAGATTGTAAGGATGCCGCATCCTTCTGCGTGAGGAGAAGGGGCAACATCTGTAATGGATAAAGAAGTTTAGGCAGGGCAACCAGCTATTCTGCGGTTTTACCGTTTTGATGAGAAGACAAATCTGAGAGACATATTTCTTTGTCTTATTCTTTTAGTGCGGTTAAAGCCCAGCATCAGACCAACGCTAGCCTGAGCAATCCAGGTTAGCTGGAACACCCACTTTAAGTGGGAAATAGCAGACACCTCCCACTTAAAGTGGGTGTTCCAGCTAACCTTTTTAACAGAGCTAAACTGGGAGCTTCTAACCTGCAGTTTGTGAGGCATTGTGCCTGAAGGGGGGACGCTCCGGAATCTTGTTTCCACCAGTGAGGTCAGACGCCGGTTCTCTTTGAATCGGTCAGGTGTGAACACAGACGCTTGGTGTATCGAGTGAGACTCAGACTGTCATCGCTGTTGATCGTGTTTTGACTGGGGACTTTTCAAGCTTGCTTAAGTGTAAGTTGTTATGTGTTATTATTGTATTTTACTTTAATAAAATTCTCAAGTTTTTGTGCTTCTCCTACTCCTCCTTTGTAGCATTGATTCCCAACAGTAATTTATGATCCGTGGACTCACCGTGTCTTAAGAAAGAAAACAAAATTTATGCTTACCTGATAAATTTATTTCTTTGAGTCCACAGCCCTCCCTGTTTTCAGACAGTTTTTTTTTATATAAACCTCAGGCACCTCTGCACCTTGTGTTATTTCCTTTCTCTCCTTTTTCCTTCGGTCGAATGACTGGGGGTTGTGGGAAGGGAAGTGATACTTAACAGCTTTGCTGTGGTGCTCTTTGCCTCCTCCTGCTGGCCAGGAGTGATATTCCCAACAGTAATTGATGATCCGTGGACTCACCGTGTCAAGAAAGAAAGAAATTTATCGGGTAAGCATAAATTTTGTTATCTCATGTTATTGGCTCACCAGATATGTTCATTTAGGTCCCAGTAGTGCTTTGCTGTTCTGGAGTTAACTCAACCACTTTGCAGGTGTTATATGGATATACATTTTTTTTTTTCATGATTCAGATAGAGCATGCGATTTTAAACAACATTCCAGTTTACTTCTATTATGTAATTTGTTCTGTTCTCTTGGTGTCCATTGTTGAAATGCATACCTAGGTAGGCTCAGGAGCAGCAATGTGCTACTGGGAGCTAGCTGTGTATTGATGGCTGCACTTATGTGCCTCTTGTCATTGGCTTAGCTAGCTCCCAGTAGGGCATTGCTACTCCTTCAACAAAGGATAACTGGAATGAAGGACTTTTGATAATAGATGTTTAAAATTTTATATTGTATCCTGTAGTAAATAGTTTGAGTTTTATGTCCCTTTTAAACAGTCAGTTATATATAAGTAATAGTTTAATAATAAAATGTTCCAATACTTTTTCTTTTTACACTCTCTCTTACGTTTAAGAGGACTCTCAAAAATCCACCCAGTTTTTTTTACTGGATTTGTAAAAAAGCACAAATATGTACAAATATATTTTGTAGAACATATCTCATAAATTCTGTAATGTATTCCTATAAAACATTCACTGTAATGTTGTTCTTCCAAGAAAAAAACACATTTAAAGGGACATGAAACCCTGAATCATGAAAGAAAATTTCTCTCAAAGCATTATTGTTTTTATTGTAGAGAGTACAAGAGTGACTTGTAAAAAGTTGACTGTACCTACAGGTCATTGGTTATTTTATCATTGCACCTTGCCCTGTATACATAATAGTTGATAGTCTCTGTATGGTACCCTTAGGCTTTGGCTGAATATTTAGCAGTCAGTGAAGGCAGAAGACACACTTGATTTAATTCACATTTAAAGGGACAATCAACCCAAAAATGACTTTCTTATTTAGATTAGTTAATTAACGATTTTTACAACCAACTGTAGCCCAATATTCATCTAAATAAACTTTGCCAGTAAATACACTTACTAGTTCTCATCTGGCCATTTTGAAATTGCCGCCTGACCCCTCCTTCTCTGACGTCTCCCAAAGCTTCCACTACAGGATCCTGTCGATTCTGAGCGTTAGTATGTCTCCCGCATGTGCAATGAGCCAGAAGAGGGGTATGTCTCCATAGCAACATGCAGACGCTTTTTTACAATGTTAGAAGCCTTATTATACTAAAACAAGCCTTAGCTACACAAGTCATCTGTCATCCGTACATTTACAGGGTGGATGAAACATGCAAAAAAACAGTAAGGGCTCTCTAGCACTCTACAGTGATGTGTCCAGTAACGTTGATCCAGAGTCAGACAAAGTCTGAAGTAAAATAGATGCAAAAAAGTTTTCCCAAAGAACCCTCATACGCAGTCAGTGGGACGTGGGCGCTTATTTCATTAGTTAATCTTGCATAAGTTTTACCCCAAACCCTTCTGCACCAAACCCATGCTGCACTCTCTGATTGGCCAGTTGCCTTCGGGTGGGCGGAGCTTGACAGGCAGCTTCACTGCGATCAGGATCACAAAGCGTCTACTATGAGCAAGTGACTGTCCCAGAAGAGTTCATAAAAAGAATAAAGTGCTTCCCCTGTGAGTTGCCACTTTCTGCGTGTCGCAGGGTGGGGGAGGCTGGGTGCAGAGTCAGTCGTTTGCTGCTCGGGAAAACATTGGAAAAACTTCAGAACTTTTTGAGCATCAGTCTTCAGGCAAGGGACGCTTTTACACAGTGAAGCTGCCTGTCAAGCTCCGCCCACCCGAAGGCAACTGGCCAATCAGAGAGTGCAGCATGTGCTGTAAATGGAAAAATTAGAGACATGCACACAAACACATAGGCAGAAACGCACACCCTTGGTGCAGAAGGGTTTGGGGCAAAACTTATGCAAGATTAACTAATGAAATAATCGCTCACATCCCACTGACTGCATATGAGGGTTCTTTTGCTATAAGGAGGGGAAAGCAAATTTGATGATAAAAGTAAATTGGAAAGTTGTTTAAAATTGCATGCCCTATCTGAATCATGAAAGTTTAATTTTGAGTAGACATCCTTTAAAACCAATTTTGTTTGCAACATTTGTATTGTTTTGTAGATTAGGGACAGATGTAAATTACCCACTATGCTGATCAAGCTATCTAGGTTTGAATGTTGCAGGGTTAGGCTTCTAAGCTCTGAAGCATGTATTTCAATCTCTCGCATAAATAGGAAAATAAACATTGTTTCAGTTAAATTACATGAAAAGAAGGCAAAACATAATTAAATTGCAGTGCCAAGTATTTTTAACTGTGCTTATTGTAATATTTTATGCAGCTTTCATTTTGAGTTATTATGTTAGAGCATGTAACTTTAAGACCATGGACCCTGCACTACCGTGTGTTTACACAGATAGATAAACAGACAAAAGTTCATTCTTGGAGCCAGGGAAATATTTTTTTTATAATATAATACTTAAATAATTATCCAGGTGCCATATGAAATATTATCCAAGCTGTGGTCGCTTGGCTCCAGGCATTTATAAACAGTTTTGGTTTAAAGAGCAATAATAATTGAAAAATGACATGCTCTAATTCTTTAGAGCACATCATTTTAAGACTATCGACCATGCCCTTCTATTTGTTTAAACTTTGCAAAGGGGTTAAACACACAGTAGAAGTACTGATTGGGGCCCGAAGAGCACCAATCAGAGATCTATTAAGCAGTGCTAGTTGTCAGAGATCTATTAAGCAGTGCTAGTTGCATGATGGAACTAGCCCTGCTGATTGCATCAACATCAGTTTCTATTTGTGACCAGGAGTGCTATGCGGGTCCAGAGCGGTACTTCCAGTATGTGTTTAACCCCTTCACTGGGTTTAAACACATAGAAGGGCATGGTCGACCGTTATGATCCTTTAATCCACAATTGATTATAAAGGCCGGGAACCAAGAAACCATAGCTTGGAGAATATCTCATCTGGTACCTAGATAATTCTATAAGGATTCTAAAATGAGTCTTTGTATGTCTGTCTATCTAAACCCAATATTTTTATCTTTAGTTTGATCCATTTTATTAGTTGTACTATTTTAGAACTTTTGTACGTAATATTTCTAATTTTCAGACAACAAAATGAAGACTAAGAAAGTGTTCATTGTAGTAATAACGCCGTAATAAAATAGCAGAGGAAATATGAGCGAGATTAATCTCTAGAATCAGCGCCAAAAAAAGCATTCAGGAACAATAAACTAACACTTGCTAAATCCTGTAGGACTGCAGGCGTCTCTAGGTCACATTTCCCCTGAAACATCTAACCTTAACTGGTTGGCAACAGCTTTTCCATTTACAAACACATGTATCAAGTTAATTCGAAGCATGCTTTGCCAAGTACATCAAGTTGTATCTCTCGTAAAGGGATATGAAACCCAAAACTTTCTAATTTACTTTTATCATCAATTATTCTTTGTTCTCTTGGTATCTTTTTTTTGAAAGACAGGGACGTATGATTAGAAACCCATTTGCAAGAGTACTAGATGACAGCTCTATTTCCTGCCACGTATTGCTCCAGATGCCTACCTAGGTTTCAATTTAACACAGAATAGCATGTGAACGAAGCAAAATTGGATAATATAAGTAAATTGGAAACTATTTTAAAATAATATATTCTGTCTGAATCACAAAATATATTTTTTTGGTTTTATATCCTTTTAATGACTACACTGTTATATGCACAAGCAAGCCAGTGGCACAGTACAGTACTCGGTATTAATATGTATTTAACCCCTTAATGACCACAGCACTTTTCCATTTTCTGTCCGTTTGGGACCAAGGCTATTTTTACATTTTTGTGGTGTTTGTGTTTAGCTGTAATTTTCCTCTTGCTCATTTATTGTACCCACACATATTATATACCGTTTTTCTCGCCATTAAATGGACTTTCCAAAGATACCATTATTTTCATCATATCTTATAATTTATTATAATTTTTTTTATAAAATATGAGAAAAAAATAGAAAAAAAACACTTTTTCTAACTTTGACCCCCAAAATCTGTTACACATCTACAATCACCAAAAAACACCCATGCTAAATATTTTCTAAATTTTGTCCTGAGTTTAGAAATACCCAATGTTTACATGTTCTTTGCTTTTTTTTGCAAGTTATAGGGCCATAAATACAAGTAGCACTTTGCTATTTCCAAACCATTTTATTCAAGACTAGCGCTAGTTACATTGGGACACTGATATCTTTCAGGAATCCCTGAATATCCCTTGACATGTATATATATTTTTTTAGAAGACATCCCAAAGTATTGATCTAGGCCAATTTTGGTATATTTCATGCCACCATTTCACCGCCAAATGCGATCAAATACAAAAAATCGTTCACTTTTTCACAAACTTTCGGTTTCTCACTGAAATTATTTACAAACAGCTTGTGCAATTATGGCATAAATGGTTGTAAATTTTTCTCTGGGATCCCCTTTGTTCAGAAATAGCAGACATATATGGCTTTGGCATTGCTTTTTGGTAATTAGAAGGCCGCTAAATTCCGCTGCGCACCACACGTGTATTATGCCCAGTAGTGCAGGGGTTAATTAGGGAGCTTGTAGGGAGCTTGTAGGGTTAATTTTAGCTTTAGTGTAGTGTAGCAGACAACCCAAAGTATTGATCAAGGCCCATTTTGGTATATTGCATGCCACCATTTTACCGCTAAATGCGATCAAATTAAAAAAAAACGTTGAATTTTTCACAATTTTAGGTTTCTCACTGAAATTATTTACAAATAGCTTGTGCAATTATGGCACAAATGGTTGTAAATTCTTCTCTGGGATCCCCTTTGTTCAGAAATAGCAGACATATATGACTTTGGCGTTGCTTTCTGGTAATTAGAAGGCCGCTAAATGCTGCTGCGCATCACACGTGTATTATGGCTAGCAGTGAAGGGGTTAATTAGGTAGTTTGTAGGGAGCTTGCAGGGTTAATTTTAGCTTTAGTGTAGAGATCAGCCTCCCACCTGACACATCAGACCCCCTGATCCCTCCCAAACAGCTCCCTTCCCTCCCCCACCCCACAATTGTCTCCGCCATCTTAAGTACTGGCAGAAAGTCTGCCAGTACTAAAATAAAAGGTTTTTTTATTTTTATTTTTATTTTTTTAAAGCATATTTACATATGCTGGGGGTGTAGCATCCCCCCTTAGCCCCCAACCTCCCTGATCCCCCCAAACAGCTCTCTAATCCTCCCCATCTGCCTTATTGGGGGCCATCTTGGGTACTGGCAGCTGTCTGCCAGTACCCATTTTGCAAAATAAAAAGTTTTTTTTTTGTTTTTATTTTTAGTTTCTGTAGTGTAGCTTCCCCCCCCCACAGACCAACCCCCACCACCTGCCTGATCTTTTTACTGCCAACTTTATTTCCCCTTTTTAGTAAATTTTAATGCTACTTTTTCTGTAGTGCAGCGGTTCCCACCCGCTCCCTCCCGTGCACGCGCCCGCCCCCACCTCCCGTGCACGCGCGCGCGCCCGTGCGCGCCCCCCGGGCATTCCCGCCCCCGATCCCGCCCCCCTCAGCATCATCCGGGGCCATCGATGGCCGCCACCCGCCTCCCACACCGGCTCCTATCCACCCACAAACCTAGCCGTTAATGTCCGGTGCAGAGAGGGCCACAGAGTGGCTCTCTCTGCATCGGATGGCTACAAATGGTTATTGCAGGATGCCTCGATATCGAGGCATCACTGCAATAACCGGAAAGCAGCTGGAAGCGAGCAGGATCGCTTCCAGCTGCTTTCCACACCGAGGACGTGCAGGGTACGTCCTCAGGCATTAACTGCCTTTTTTTTGAGGACGTACCCTGCACGTCCTCGGTCGTTAAGGGGTTAAACTTGAAGGGCTAGTGATTATATTTTCAAAACTTTGTTAGTTAAAAATTCCATAATTGTGCAAACAAGCAATTCTTTAGTTTACACATGTAGAAACATACGCATTGGAGCCACGTAAAGAGACTATAAATCTGTGAATTCAGAGGATTGTTTTGTGTGTTAGCAGCGGTTATATGAGGAGTTTGTGATGGGGTGAAAGGTTCATGGGTGTATTTAGAGGGACATTATACACTAGATTTGTCTTGTAGACAATCCTTTTATATAGTCCATCTGGTAGTGTTTTTGTAACAATGTTTAGTTTTGCTTTTTTTTTAAAAAAGAACATTGTGCTGATTTTCAGACTCCTAACTAAGCCCCACTGTGTCGGATGTATACACGCGTTTACAGACCCCTGCTTGCTCCTGTTTATGTTATCTGTGTTTTCATATGCAGTTAAGGAGGGGGGGTTCTGCACTTCCTGTTTTCCAAGCCCTTTCCACTGGGTGTCCCAGTGACACCCAGTGAGGTTGCAAAACCTCCTCAAAAGTGCTAAACTAGGAGCATCTAAGTTAGTCTTTAAAAGGTTTTATACTTGATTTTTAGATCAGCATCTGTGCATATTCTTCTTTATAGTAGTAAATATTACATGTAGTTATATAAAAAATTGGTGTATACTGTCCCTTTAAAAAAAAAAAAAAGGTCTACAAGGCCAGAATATGTGGGTGATTTTGGACTGCAGCACAAGCCATGTAGGCCTTATCATAAATACACCTACCTGGTGTCTTAGAGGGGGTGCATGAAGGAATTATTGGCTTAAACCCATGCCCTCTGTGTGTTGCTAGCTACAAAGGAGTTAAATCCTTGCTCTGTGTATTAACAGGAGCTAAATTACTGCAATACGTTGGATAATGGCATTAAGGTAGTTCAAAATTGTCCCCTTGTTTTGCTCAGAGGAAGGAATAAATAAATAACTACTAAGACCGGCAGGAGAGGGGAGGGGCTTACACCCCTGGTAGTAGATTATTATTAAAAACACATAAACACACAGAGTCACATTGTGGTTCAGGAAATTTGATAAATTTATAGACCAGTGCGGTCTTTCCGTTTGTTAAACTTGCGGAAATAATTTCATTTTTGAAAAAAAAAAAGCTCTTCTGATATGTAGGATATAGTGTATAAAGTATAAATAGTGTATTTAGTATAGTAGTCAATTACAAAGGCAGTTTGAAAATAAATATTCCTACTGGTGTGGCACAGAACAGGGATATCTGGGATCACACGAGTCACATTCCGTTTCCAGGGACACATGCCACGGTTATTCAGTCATGATTTCCTCTCAGATGGAACTGACAGAGAGAAGCAAGCAAATTATTGCAAATCGGTAACCCCTGCAGGAAAGTGGCTTTTAGACATAGGAAGTATTTTTTTTTTAAACCAGTAGTAGTGATATTCTTTATGTGCCAGTAAAAGGGACACTTGAAATAAACGAAACAAAAAAATCCCCATACACTTAAAGGGATGCACAATAATGAATTACTTATTTGACTAGACACATATTTGCAATATACATGTATTGGCAAAAATGTTTCTAGTAAAAGTTATCACTGATTTAGTGTTAACATTTTTCTCTGCACGTGCATGTGAAGCATAGTTAGATATTCTCTGTGCACCAGCATTTTAAATACTGCAGCTGCTCAGAGCGCCAATGGGTCTTGGATCATGTCAACAATTAACAGAGTCATTACCAGATGGTAAAAGCACC